>NC_057780.1:3761425-3764283 GCF_014825855.1 Bombus pyrosoma | reverse complement strand
GTCGACTTCTACAACTGTGGAAACAACTGTGGAAGAAACAACAGTTACTACAACACCCTGGACTACGACAGTTACCACTACAGTCACGACTGCGGCCACACCGACGCCTCCTACAACCGTGGAAACAACTATAGAAGAAACAGCTGTTAGTACAACACCCTTGATTGAGACAGTAACCACTGCAGTCATGACTACGGCCGCACCGTCGCCGCCTACAACTGTGGTAACAACTATAGAAGAAACAGCTGTTACTAGAACACCCTTGATTGAGACAGTTACAACTGCAGTCACGACTACGGCCACACCGACGCCTCCTACAACTGTGGAAACAACTGAGGAAGAAACTGCTTTGACTACAACACCCTTGATTGAGACAGTAACCACTGCAGTCACGACTACAGCCACACCGTCGCCTCCCACGACAGTGGGACCGACTGTGGCAGAAACTCCTGTTACTACAACACCCTGGGTTGAGACAGTATTCACTGCAGTGATGACCACACCCACTCTGTTGCCTTCCATGACAGTGGAAGCGACTGTGGAAAAAACTGCTGTTACTACAACACCCTTGATTGCGACAGTAACCACTTCAGTCACAACTACGGCCACACCGACGCCTCCTACAATTGTGGAAACAACTGTGGAAGAGACTACTGTTACTACAACACCCTTGATTGAGACAGTGACCACTGCAGTCACGACTACGGCCACACCTTCGCCTCCTACGACTGTGGTAACAACTATAGAAGAAACAGCTGTTACTACAACACCGCGGATTGAGACAGTTACAACTGCAGTCACGACTACACCCACTTCGTCGCTTTCTACAACTGTGGAAACAACTGTGGAAGAAGCAGCAGTTACTACAACACCCTGGACTACGACAGTTACCACTACAGTCACGACAACGGCCACAACGACGCCTCCTACAACTGTGGAAACAACTGTGGAAGAGACTGCTGTTACTACAACACTCTTGATTGAGACAGTAGCCACTGCAGTCACGACTACGGCGACACCGACTCCTCCCACAACTGTGGAAACAACTGTGGCAGAAACTGCTATTACTACAACGACCCGGATTGAGACAGTTACAACTGCAGTTACGACTACACCCACTTCGTCGACTTCTACAACTGTGGAAACAACTGTGGAAGAAACAACAGTTACTACAACACTCCCGATTGCGACAGTTACCACTACAGTCACGACTGCGGCCACACCGACGCCTCCTACAACTGTGGAAACAACTATAGAAGAAACAGCTGTTACTACAACACCCCGGATTAAGACAGTTACAACTGCAGTCACGACTACACCCACTTCGTCGCCTTCTACGACTGTGGAAACAACTGTGGAAGAAACAGCAGTTACTACAACACTCCCGATTGCGACAGTAACCACTGTAGTCACGACTACAGCCACACCGACGCCTCCTACAACTGTGGAAACAACTGTGGGAGAAACTGCTTTGACTACAACACCCTGGACTACGACAGTTACCACTACAGTCACGACTACGGCCACACCGACGCCTCCTACAACAGTGGAAACAGCTGTGGAAGAAACTGCTGTTACTACAACACCCTTGATTGCGACAGTAACCACTGCAGTCACGACTACGGCCACACCGACGCCTCCTACAACTGTGGAAACAACTGAGGAAGAAACTGCTTTGACTACAACACCCTTGATTGAGACAGTAACCACTGCAGTCACGACTACAGCCACACCGTCGCCTCCCACGACAGTGGGAGCGACTGTGGCAGAAACTCCTGTTACTACAACACCCCGGATTGAGACGGTTACCACTGCAGTCACGACTACGGCCACACCGACGCCTCCTACAACTGTGGAAACAACTGTGGAAGAAACAGCAGTTACTACAACACCCTGGACTACGACAGTTACCACTACAGTCACGACTACGGCCACACCGACGCCTCCTACAACTGTGGAAACAACTGTGGAAGAGACTGCTGTTACTACAACACTCTTGATTGAGACAGTAACCACTGCAGTCACGACCACGGCTACACCGTCGCCTCCCACGACAGTGGAAGTGACTGTGGCAGAAACTGCTATTACTACAACGCCCCGGATTGAGACAGTTACAACTGCAGTTACGACTACACCCACTTCGTCGACATCTACAACTGTGGAAACAACTGTGGAAGAAACAACAGTTACTACAACACTCCCGATTGCGACAGTTACCACTACAGTCACGACTGCGGCCACACCGACGCCTCCTACAACTGTGGAAACAACTATAGAAGAAACAGCTGTTACTACAACACCCCGGATTGAGACAGTTACAACTGCAGTCACGACTACACCCACTTCGTCGCCTTCTACAACTGTGGAAACAACTGTGGAAGAAACAGCAGTTACTACAACACTCCCGATTGCGACAGTAACCACTGTAGTCACGACTACAGCCACACCGACGCCTCCTACAACTGTGGAAACAACTGAGGAAGAAACAGCTGTTACTAGAACACCCTTGATTGCGACAGTAACCACTGCAGTCACGACTACGGCCACACCGACGCCTCCTACAACTGTGGAAACAACTGTGGAAGAGACTGCTGTTACTACAACACCCTTGATTGAGACAGTGACCACTGCAGTCACGACTACGGCAACACCTTCGCCTCCTACAACTGTGGAAACAACTATAGAAGAAACAGCTGTTACTGCAACACCCCTGATTGAGACAGTAACCACTGCAGTCACGACTACGGCCACACCGTCGCCTCCTACAACTGTGGAAACAACTGTGGAAGAGACTGCTGTTACTACAACACCCTTGATTGAGACAGTGACCACTGCAGTCACGACTACGGCAACACCTT
>NC_057780.1:3756065-3759671 GCF_014825855.1 Bombus pyrosoma | reverse complement strand
ACAACTGTGGAAGAAACAGCTGTTACTACAACACCCCGGATTGAGACGGTTACCACTGCAGTCACGACTACGGCCACACCGTCGCCTCCCACGACAGTGGAAGCGACTGTGGCAGAAACTGCTGTTACTACAACACCCTGGGTTGAGACAGTATCCACTGAAGTGACGACTACGGCCACACCGACGCCTCCTACAACTGTGGAAACAATTCTGGAAGAGACTGCTGTTACTTCAACACTCTCGATTGAGACAGTAACCACTGTAGTCGCGACTACGGCCACACCGACGCCTCCTACAACTGTGGAAACAACTGTGGAAGAGACTGCTGTTACTACAACACTGTTGGTTGAGACAGTAACCACTGCAGTCACGACTACGGCCACAGCGACTCCTCCTACAACTGTGGAAACAACTGTGGAAGAAACAGCTGTTACTACAACACCCCGGATTGAGATGGTTACCACTGCAGTCATGACTACGGCCACACCGTCGCCTCCCACGATAGTGGAAGCGACTGTGGCAGAAACTGCTGTTACTACAACACCCTGGGTTGAGACAGTATCCACTGAAGTGACGACTACGGCCACATCGACGCCTCCTACATCTGTGGAAACAACTGTGGAAGAGACTGCTGTTACTACAACACTGTTGGTTGAGACAGTAACCACTGCAGTCACGACCACGGCCACACCGACTCCTCCTACAACTGTGGAAACAACTCTGGAAGAGACTGCTGTTACTTCAACACTCTCGATTGAGACAGTAACCACAGTAGTCACGACTACGGCCACACCGACGCATCCTACAACTGTGGAAACAACTGTGGAAGAGACTGCTGTTACTACAACACTGTTGGTTGAGACAGTAACCACTGCAGTCACGACTACGGCCACAGCGACTCCTCTTACAACTGTGGAANACAACTGTGGAAGAAACAGCTGTTACTACAACACCCCGGATTGAGACGGTTACCACTGCAGTCACGACTACGGCCACACCGTCGCCTCCCACGACAGTGGAAGCGACTGTGGCAGAAACTGCTGTTACTACAACACCCTGGGTTGAGACAGTATCCACTGAAGTGACGACTACGGCCACACCGACGCCTCCTACAACTGCGGAAGAGACTGCTGTTACTACAACACCCTTGATTGAGACAGTAACCACTGCAGTCAAGACTTCGGCCACACCGACGCCTCCTACAACTGTGGAAACAACTGTGGAAGAGACTGCTGTTACTACAACACCCTTTATTGAGACTATTTCCACTCCCGTCACGACTATAGCCACCCGTACACCTCCAACATATTTGGGAATTACTACGTTAGAAACTGTTGTTACTACAACACCCGTTCCCGAAGCAACTACTACTGTATCATTTTCTGGTATATTATTAACGAAATCTTTTCCGTTTGTACAACTTTCGAAAGGAGTTCTTCTGAAATGCTAAATGAATTTTCAGTTTCTGCAACTGCGGAATTTATTACTGAGATTTTAGTTTCATCAGTCCCAATAACATTGACGACAATAACTGAACCGGAAGTACCAACTGTAGAATTTACTACTGAAAGTGTTTCATCCGGTATAGAAATACCACTAACGACGGAATCATTGTTAGAATTTACCACAGAGCCGTATCCTGGCACTTCCGAGATTTATGTATTTTCATTTACCACAATTTTTACTCTTCCTTCATTACCGACCGCATCAGAAGTTATAACATTTTTCACTACAACTGAAATAGTAAGTTGGGAAAGAATTTTATTTTACTTCTAAAACATCCAATATCCAAAGTAGAGGCATTAGGAAGGGAATCGTTAATTATATTTTTATATTGTAAACTTTTGTACGTGTTCAGATACTAGAGTTAGTTTATGTAACGATTTCAAACTATCTATCTAGGCTACGCCAATGGAGACATTTGTTCTTACAACACCGTTTGAAGAGACATTGCCAGTAACTGAACTTGTTAGTATGTTCGAAACTTATCATGAATTAGAATATGAAGAGGAATATAAAGAAGAAGAAGAAGAAGAAGAAGAAGAAGAAGAAGAGAAGGAAACTACAAAGCCGGAATGGTACGAGTACGAAGAGACCACGAAATTTCTAACTATATCATCCACTTCTATGCCGTGGTATAAAATCACAACTGCACCAATTACAACAATTATAAGAACAACATTTACGACAGCAAGTGCAAGAGAAACAACTATGATAACTTCAGAATTTACCACGATGTTAAAGGTTACAACTACGAAATTACCTACCATTAAAATTACTCCTACTGAAAGTACAGTCATTACCACGGAAAGTGTACGGCTCACTACTGAGAGTCCTATCACCGAGAATACTACTACTGCGGTTGAGAGCACTACCAGGTTACTATTACCAGTTACTACAAAGAGTACAGCTACAGAAATTTTATCAATTACGACTAAGAGTATTACTACAGAAATAGTTCCAACAGCAACTGAAAGAATCACTGCAATTTATGTAACCACAACATCAATAAAAACAACTCCTATACCTATCACAGCACTAGAAATCATTACAAGATCACCCACTACTGAAACTGAAACGACATTCCATGTTTTAGTTGAAATCACAACACCAATTACTAAAATTACAAATATTACAACCCCATACATTACTACGGAACGTACTAAAACTAAATCTACTATTGTAACGGTAGAGACAACGCCTGTCCTCGTAACAACAGTAATAACCGTTCCTCCATCAACTGTGCCTGCAATTACGTTGCCTACTACTCAAATTACAAATATTACCACAGAAACACAATATATCACAACTGAAACTATCACAGTTGAAATTCCTGTAACAGCAACAACAGTACCAACCACCCTAACGACGGTAACAACAGAAACCACCTCCTCTATTAGGAAACAATTTACGTTTTCTACGGTCGAAGTTACTAACATTACTACGAAAACACCATTCATCACTACTGAAACACCATCAATTACAATAACAAAAACGACTCCAATTACTGTAACTACTGAGATAACTGAAACAACATTTGCTGTGAAAGTTGAAATAACCTCGTCTACAGTAGAAGTCACAAATGTCACCACAGAGACACTGCCCACTACCACTGAAACAATTCCAATTCCTATCACTACCGAGACAACTGAAACAACATTTGCTGTTGAAATTGAAATTACCTCGCCTACAGTCGAAGTCACGAATGTTACCACAGAGGTCGTGCCAACTACCACTGAAATACCTGTGGTGACAACAACTGAAACGACTCCAACTCCGGTCACTACGGAGACAATTGAAACAACATTTGCTGTTGAAGTTGAAATTACCCCGCCTATAGTCCGAGTCACAAATGTTACCACAGAGGCCGTGCCCACTACTACTGAAACATCTGTGGTGATAACAACTGAAACGACTCCAATTCCTATTACTACCGAGACAACTGAAACAACATTTGCTGTTGAAGTTGAAATTACCTCACCTACAGTCGAAATCACGAATGTTACCACAGAGGCCGTGCCCACTACCACTGAAATACCTGCGGTGACAACAACTGAAACGATTCCAGTTCCTATCACTACCGAGGCAACTGAAACAACATTTGCT